>NC_135447.1:6424019-6446863 GCF_051991255.1 Vanacampus margaritifer | reverse complement strand
GATCTTGTGCACCTTGGTGTGTGAGAGAGAGAGAGACCCCGGCCATAGGAGGAGATTTGTTGCACCTTGGTGTGTGTGTGTGTGTGAGAGAGAGAGAGAGAGAGAGAGAGAGAGAGAGAGAGAGTGAGAGTGAGAAGAGAGGAGAGAGAGAGAGAGAGAGAGAAAGAGAGAGAGAGACCCCTGGCCATGGGAGGAGATTTGTGCACCTTGGTGGTGTGTGTGAGAGAGGAGAGAGGGGGGGGGGAGGAGGGAAGGGGAGAGGGAGAGGGAGGGAGAGAGTGAGAGAGAGAGAGAGGGGGAGAGGGAGGGAGGGAGGGAGTGAGGAGAGAGAGAGGAGGGGGGGAGGGAGGGAGAGAGAGAGAGGGGGGAGGGAGGGAGAAAGAGAGAGAGGGGGGGGGAGGGAGGGAGAGAGAGAGAGGGGGGGGAGGGAGGGAGGGAGAGGAGAGAGAGGGGGGGAGGAGAGAGTGAGAGAGAGCGCGAGAGAGAGAGAGAGAGGAGGGAGGGAGGGAGAGAGAGAGGAGAGAGAGGAGAGAGAGAGAGAGAGAGAGAGAGAGAGAGAGAGAGAGAGAGAGAGAGAGAGAGAGAGAAGGTGGGTGGGTGGGATTATGGGGTGGGACAGGGCTAGGGGGTTGGGTGCTCTGATCCAGATTCTGCTGATTGTAGGAAATTAAACCCTCTAATTTCACCCTGCGACTCCCAGAACAAAGGCCGGGGCGAGGGAGTAGGTGATAATGCGGAAGGGCGATGGAGATGGGTCACTCAGGAGCGAGAGAACCAGGTTGGAAACAGTCGTTTAGAAGAAAAGTTGCCGCGATAAAAGCCCACTACCTGTATGTCCACGAGGATTACACACACAAATACAACCGCGCACCTATTTTCCCCTCTTTTTTTTTTTATCTTTACACCCGACTAGAGAGCCCTATTTGCCGAGCTGGCCCACATGTATCCTCTCATCTTCCGCTTCGATCCTGGTTTCCCCTCTCCTTCTTGATCGTCTTACCCGCTCACCGTGACTATCTCCCATTCACAGCAGAACCACTACAGGATTAGGGAAAAATGGGGGTAAATAACGGAATACAGTCAACTAGCGCCATCTGCAGGGCTAAGACGGTAACAGACACAAGAATCTGCAGCCTCCTTGAAAAGACGACAGCAAGGACACTGGTTTTCTCATTTGTCAGACATCATGAGAAAAAGATGGCAGAGGGAGTAAATCAACTCTGGCTGCCATTTTAGCCCTTTTAGAACTGTGTACCCTCTTAACGCATGTAGGATGTCAAGCCTACTTGTTCATGTGATTGACAAATTTGCCTCGGGTGCAAGTAACATAAATGCTCAATATAGTTTTGGTTTAGGCAGTGGTACATTTATTTTTCAGGTAGCATTTGTTTCTGCAAACCAAAATTGGTGGCCAGTACAAATAATGACAAGTATTTTTAAATTTGAATGAAGGACTTCAAACTAAAATGCGTTCTTTTAATGTCAATTTTACACTCTAAAAACAGTTGGGTCAAAAGTAACCCAATTATGGATCAAAAATGGACCGATCAACTTTACGGGTCAATTTTGACCCAACTTTGAGTTAGGGAATGTTTTTTAAAAACAACTCATAAATATTGGTCAGATCCTTTTACTTGAGTCAAAAAAATGTGGTTATTTTGTATAGAACAACCCAGAAAGTTGTGTCAAATTGACCCAAGTAGAGGATCGGTCCATTTTTTGACCCATAGTTGGGTTATTTTGTTTTTAGAGTGAGTTACTAAAGAGGGCCAATTTGATTCAGTGTACTATCAATAGGACTATATATAGTGCATTAATCCTGTCTCAGAGCATCCCTCATGTGATTCTAGTATCCATATTTGCTTCCATCAAATTGTATTCCAACTCATGTAAAAGGCCTTTGGCCAATTTGGTTACAGTGAAGAAAGTGGGACACATTCAGTTGACTGTGTTCCACATTTTAATTCCAGCAGCAGCCTTCCTTATTTGCCTACAGAAGATACAGCGTTTTTTTAGTTCTAATAAAGTACAACTTCTGAGCTTTTCTTGCATAGCAAACCTATTATTCCATTTGTCATGGCTGGTCCATCTTATGAGGAAACATCCTGACACATACACTCATTCAAACATTACACTTTATTTTTTCCTCCATTAATGAGCTGGAGCCTGTGGGTGTGAAAAGTGCGAGCCGGCGCCGAGCGACTCCAAAAAAGAGGAGAACATTTTAGCGCACGCAAAAGAATGAGAAGCTGAACGACACGGCGAGAGCTTGGCAGATCTACACCGTTTCACTGCAGAGGTTTTAAAGCCTTTAACATGATTTGCCTCATCCTATTAAACACATAGCTATGGGTAGTGAGACTGTTAAGTATTGGAGGGAAAGAGGGGGGGCGGGGGTGGGGGGGGGGCAGAGTGTGAACGATAGAATGGCAAAATGAGAGGGAGAGATTAGTGGATGTTGAATGTAGGGAACAAATCCCTCATTCCGCTTTTATTTCTATCTGCAGTCGGCCTCTCACGACTTCTCTCCATCATCTCTTGTAGATTGGACTGGATGACCTTTTATTGTTTGGCCGAATCCAAATCTTCACACAGGCAGACACGCGTATAAAAGCAAACCGTTCTCCCTCGCAGGAAATGAGGTTGAAGCTTTGTACACACAGAAGTAACTGGGAGGGGGGGGTGGCTGTTGACCATTGAATATCAATGACAAAAAGAATCCACGTGTGAATTTAGCATTTAACGAGCAAATAGCCTTCCGTTTGATCATCCGTGAAGGGGTTAACGTGTTTAACCTTAACTGTTTCAGTGGAACGCTTTTTTAAACACTCGTTAGTTTAGACACACAAGACATTTTTTTTTAGCAGACAAGCACCCGGCGCATGTCATTTTCGTACCAGCAAAAGTCTAGTTAAGCGTGTTTGTGAATTTGGTAGACGCGCTACGCCTTGTTTTGTGTTGCGAATCGGTGGCAAAAAAGATGAATATATTTTAGACTCGATAAAACCAGGTGTAACTTGTGGGTGGATTTGATCGAGGCGTAGGGAAGACAGATATGGCACTCGTGGACGTGTGGGGGATGTCATCCTATTTCATTCATAAATATGACAACAGCATGGGATTTTTTTTTTTTTCATTATCATTAGGAGTGTTAGAAAAAATCGATTCGGCAGTATATCGCGATATTACAGCGCGCAATTCTCAAATCGATTTTCAAACATCATTTTTTTCTGGGAATATTCAACAAAACGTCTTATTTAGGGTTAGGATTTACACATGAAGCATGGAAGAATGTTATAATAATGGAACATTAAGCCTTAATATTTTATTTCAGTGCTGTTCAAACATGAAACAGACTGCAACCTGAATTTTCAGATAAATAAATGCATTTTCATACAAATCTTACAGTGTACATGTACAAGTTTACTGATTAGTATTTTCTAAATTTAAAAATAAAAAATCGCAATAATCAATTTATAGATTCGCATCGGGATTAATCGGTATCGAATCGAATCGTGACCTATGAATCGTGATACGAATCGTAATCGCCAGGTACTAGGCACTTCACACCCCTAATTATCATCATAGAAATATTTGATTAGCATCCCCTTGACTGCTCGTCACAACTGCGTGTAGGGCGGGGGGTGTTTAGGTGTCCAACATGGATGGGTGCAAGGGTGGTCTCCATTTGCCAGTGTCGCATGTGTGGCCGACTACATCGCCTGCAAGGCGATATCTTGCAATTTATCTATATAAATGCGCTTTGCGTCTACCGATCTCATGCACGGACCGCAGGAAGTCAATGAATGCTTCCGCAATGTCAAGTATGTGTACGCTTCCAGCACCCTGATTTTAATGGGGACGAGGGGAGCCGCTTCAATTGACTATGAATCGGCTGCGTTCCATCCCGCAATGGCGCACAACAGAGCAAAACACCCTCATTGTATCTGCGCTTGTCAAGCAAAATACCCAAAGACTAAACTTGGTGCGCTGGACATGAAAATAGGCTCCATAGTGTGGATAATAGCATTTTTTTTCCAGAAATTGCCTTTAACTATTCACTGTAAAAAAAAGAAAAGAAGAGAGAGTAATATTTACTTGAAAAAACCTAGTCGAGTTTTTTTACTCAGAAATTCAAAAACTCAGGTTTTTACAAGTAAATCTCTTTCTCTCTCTCTCTCTTTCTTTACAATGTCCATAAGAGTAAACAAAACATGTATCCTCATACAATTACATTAGGGAACATCTTGTAGCCCTTACTATCGCAAAAAAAACAATTCTTGTTAACTGGAAAAATAAACAAACTCTGAATATCGACCAATGGTCTAACCTCCTCATAAATCACATTTTAATGGAAAAAATATCGGCCTCAAATAAAAACCAAATATCAAAATTTATAGAAACATGGTCTACGTATATAGAAATTTTTAACCTAATTCTGGTTACTTAATTCTGTCTGTTAGCGAGAGCCACTACATTGTGATAACTTACATTGATGTTTCTGCATTTGGCAAATTATTATTATATTATATTATTAGTATGGGATTTTTTTTTTTAATGGGCTTTAGGTGAACTGATGAATGCACACACGCACGCACACGCACATGCACATGCTCACCCACATACAAAAAAAAAAATATATATATATATATATATATATATATATATGTGTGTGTATATATATATATATATATATATATGTATATATATTTAAAAATTAAAAAAAATTAAAAATAAAAACTTTTTTTTATTTATTTTTTTTTTTAAAGGAGAGCAATGATGATGTCAAATCGAATGAACAATACTGAGCTCTAAAAAAAACAAAAAAAAAAACATTAGGGAACATCTGCAAACTACAACTGAATAACAATAAAACTTGTTTACCTTCAACATAGTGCCAATGAGAATCAAACCCTTGGCAAATGCAGTTATTTGATACGCCTCTTGTTTTAGCTCCCTTAGATTTGAGCTGTCCATATTGTCGTGACCGGTGAACGCATCATTCTTTTTTTCCATGCTTAATAGGGTAGCATGACTGAGTGTGGTCGTCTAGCAATCATACCCGTTAATCTCTTGCTCTTGTTGTTTCCCTAGCAACCCAAAACAGTGTAGTTACCCTTGAGAAAGATACGGACTCCCCATTGCTCCTGATGCATGTGTCATCATGGTGAATCTTCCCCCATTGTGTCTGTGTGGAATTATGATGTCCTTTTGGCCGTTCATGAACGAGCAACGCACAAGACAAAGTGGCACAAGCACCAACCTGGATTCCCAATGATGCGAAATGTCCTCTGATTTTCGGCGGAGGAGATCATTTCTCAATTACTCGAGCCATCTCCTGCGATGGGGTTGTCTGATAACGTCTCTGCCGCAGTGCCTCTAATTTATTTAAGTCTCACTCTTGCAGACAGTTGCAAATCAGTTCATTTACTTGATCGACCCTCGAAAGAAAGGCTGCAGAACGCTGTAGTTTGCAAGCAGCACAACTCAGATGGTTTTGCAGAATAGTCTCGAAGGAGATTGAGCAGCAGAATCACGTCCAGTTGCACTTTGCACTTGTGTGTATTTATTCATGATAATCATTATGTAGGTTATTGTGATTGGTGTAGTTTTCTAATCATGTCATGATGATAAGCTGCCTATGATGATAAAAATAAATGATTCTGTTAAATATTAGGTAAAATCTCTATCAGTGTATAATAAGATGCATTGTGTGAGTGTGTTGGTTGCTCCGTAGAAATAATGAGTTATATGATGCAACTTTTTTTTTTTTCTTCAGCTTGTCAATTTTATGTTATGGCCCTGGCCAAAGCCAACAATTTTTTTTTTTTTAATTTCTGGAGAGCTCAGTATTGTTCATTCGGTAATTTTACAGATTTGACATGTCATCATTATTGCTCTCTTTTTTTTTATTTTTTTATTTTTATTTTTATTTTATTTTTATTTTTATTTTTATTTTTATTTATTTATTTTTTTTTGTGTGTGGGTGAGAATGTGTGTGTGCGTGTGAGTGTGTGTGTAAAAGCCAACAATTTAATTATATCAGAATGCACCATGCCCAAAATGTATTAGTATTGTTTGATACCAAATGCAACGAAGACTGAGAATTTCCAGTGCTTTTCAGGTAGTATTTGCACAATCCGCGCTCGATTGGCCAATGATGCAGTAGCAACTGTGTGCAGCAGAGTGAGCTGTTTCCCTGCAACTGTGCCGAGGAAGCCATTACGACCTCACAAGTGCATCTCTGAACTGGATCTCGAGGCTCATCTTAAGTCTCCTGTGTGCCGCCATGTTGCATAAATTAGCCTCTTCCGCTTTCAAAGGCATCCGTGTCCTCTCAATGTTGTCCTTTCGACTCATTTGCTGGGTTCACAAAACAGTAATTACGTGCTTTTTTTTTTTTTTTGTACTGTATGCTTTTTGCTGACTAGTGACTGAAGTCCTTGTCACAAGGGCCTTGTGCCCATGGTTACCACATCTATTTCTCATCACATCTATGATGAAGCCTGGCGTTCAAACTGGGGCTGCGCATGTGGAATTTTCAATCCTAGACAGTCTTGCGGCTCATTTTAAAATACAGTACTTTAATGTAACCCTTGCCAGCAAGATGATTTCTCGCGGTATTTGTGAGTTCACAAACTCCGGAGAATACATCTTGTACCGCTCCCGCTAATACGTTAGCAGCCGACTTTTTTTTAGGTCGGACCAATCAGGCGTCTTTTAGGCAGGATGGCAGACGAATGGATGCTGCAATTAATTGAACTGAAATGAATTTGAACAGCGAGAGGCGTTTCGTACAGGGACCGAATACGACCCTGTACGACCGATGTCAGAGTCTGGTCCGCATTGCCGGCAGTAAGTCGAATTTGTTTCCTGTGAGGGTTGGACTCCGCCAAGGTTGCCCTTTGTCACCGATTCTGTTCATAACTTTTATGGACAGAATTTCTAGGCGTAGCCGAGGCGTTGAGGGGGTCCGGTTTGGTGGCCTCAGCATTGCATCTCTGCTTTTTGCAGATGATGTGGTGCTGTTGGCTTCTTCAAGCCATGACCTCCAGCTCTCACTGGAGCGGTTCGCAGCCGAGTGTGAAGCGGTTGGGATGAGGATCAGCACCTCCAAATCCGAGACCATGGTCCTCAGTCGGTAAAAGGGTGGAGTGTCCTCTCCGGGTCGGGGAGGAGGTCCTGCCCCAAGTGGAGGAGTTCAAGTATCTTGGGGTCTTGTTCACGAGTGAGGGTAGGTTAGAGCGGGAGATCGACAGGCGGATCGGTGCAGCGTCTGCAGTGATGCGGACGCTGTATCGGTCCGTTGTGGTGAAGAAGGAGCTGAGCCGAAAGGCAAAGCTCTCGATTTACCGGTCGATCTACGTTCCTGCCCTCACCTATGGTCACGAGCTGTGGGTCGTGACCGAAAGAACAAGATCCCGGATACAAGCGGCCGAAATTATTTTCCTCCGCAGGGTAGCCGGGCTCTCCCTTAGAGATAGGGTGAGAAGCTCGGTCATCCGGGAGGGACTCAGCGTCGAGTCGCTGCTCCTCCACGTTGAGAGGAACCAGTTGAGGTGGCTCGGGCATCTGGTTCGGATGCCTCCTGGACGCCTCCCTGGGGAGGTGTTCCGGGCATGTCCTACCAGCAGGAGGCCCCGGGGACGACCCAGGACACGCTGGAGAGACTATGTCTCTCGGCTGTCCTGGGAACGCCTTGGGGTCCCGTCGGATGAGCTGGCTGAAATGGCTGGGGAGAGGGAAGTCTGGGCTTCCCTGCTAAAGCTGCTGCCCCCGCGACCCAACCCAGGACACGCTGGAGAGACTATGTCTCTCGGCTGTCCTGGGAACGCCTTGGGGTCCCGTCAGATGAGCTGGCTGAAGTGGCTGGGGAGAGGGAAGTCTGGGCTTCCCTGCTAAAGCTGCTGCCCCCGCGACCCAACCCCGGATAAGCGGAAGAAGACGGACGGACGGACGGAGGCGTTTCGTGCATTTTATCTGGTAAAGATGTTCGTGCCCCCCTAAGTTGAGACGGAAGATGAGATTTTCATCCGATGCCTTGATTGGTCAAAACAAATGTGCAAAGATGCCACATGGTCCAATCAGCTCAAAGTATTGTACAGCAAGTCCCGCCTTTCCCAAACGGATCTGCCTAGTGAAGTACCAGATTGATAATGTGAAGAACTCCCTCGAGTAAATCATAATTATCAATCTGGCTGCCGAGGTTAATCTTAATGTTGAGTTTCAAGTTTTTTAAACAAGATGCACCAGATAGACAAAAGTTCTGGATCACTAGGCAAATAATAATTAAATAATGAAGGAATTTTGAGTAGTCCACGGCTGTGGTAAAAACGTTATACTTTATTTATTTTTTTTAAGAGGTTGTGTGTTTTTGTGTTGAAAGTGTTTGAATGGCTTAAATGATTGACTTTCGAAAAAATTGTTGGAAGAATGATCTGTGCCATTTTAATCCTCTTAAGTGAGGTCATGCATAACTATGACAATTGTAAAAAGAATGACAAATACGATTGACTGAGCAGAAGCGGTAGGAATATTCACAAGACAAGGCTATGCAATTTAAGCAATGGGAAAGGGGGTTCATCTTTTAACCAGGGATGCTAGAAGAATAAAACTACTTTGAAAACAATTGAAACAAATATGGGCTGTCATTCACTAATTATAGGACATATGAGACATTAGCAAGAGATTCCCCAATTCTTGTTAACTGGAAAAATAAACAAACTCTGAATATCGACCTCCTCATAAATCACAAAAATATCGGCCTCAAATAAAAACCAAATATCAAAATTTATAGAAACATGGCCTACGTATATAGAATTTTTTAACCTAATTCTGGTTAATTAATTCTGCCTGTTAGCGAGAGCCACCGCATCGTGATAACTTACATTGATGTTTCTGCATTTGGCAATTTATTATTAAATTATATTATTAGTATGGGATTTTTTTTTAATAGGTTTTAGGTGAACTAATGAATACACACACACTCGCACGCACGCACGCACACATACTCACCCACATACAAAAAAATAAATAAATAATATATATATATATATATATATAATATATATATATTTAAAATTTAAAAAAAGGAGAGCAATGATGACATGTCAAATCGAATGAACAATACTGAGCTCTCCAGTAAAAAAAAAAGGAAAAAAAAAAGGAAAAAAAAAAGCAAGAGATTCCCAAGCTAACTGGCTTACATCACTCAACAGTTCTGGGATACAGCTTATTGTGCCTTGGGGACCTCCAGCTCTCCAGAGAAGGTAAAGCAAACACCCCTGGAAATGACATTTTCTCAATTAAACTCACACACAAAACTGGTTGGAAACAGGTGGGGACAGAGATAAGAAAACATCCATAGGCTAGCTTGCTATGCCATTTTATCAGTGTACCATCCGACCTTCGTGGTCTGTAAGGGCTTCAAATGCTGTGAAGAGCATGCAATCCTAGTACACTGTAAAAAATAACAAAGTAAATTACAATTTACCCCAAATGTAGGATTCATTTATAATATATTAACCAAAGTGCAGAAGAAGAAAAAAGAAAAAAAATATTACATGAAAAAACACATTGCACATTGAAATATACCTAATGTTTTTAAGTAAATGTGAATAACTGAGAGAAAAAAAAGTAAGGTAAAATTTAAAAGGGCAAAAAATCAATTACAATATACAGTAAATTGCTAAATTGACATAATGACTTGCAATTTAAGTGAAGATTTTGTTGTCTGGATACAAACAAATGTAATTTTTTAATAAACAATGTATTCAAGTTTATTACAGAGCAAATGTAGAAGCTGCTGAAAAATATATGTAACCAAATTGTAACAACCACCTTATATTCAAATTGAACACGTATTCACTCTGACAGGTTGAAAAATAAAACAAACCAGTGTAATTATTTTTGAAGGATTTATTTGCCGGCAGCTTCTATGACTACTTTTTTATTTTATTTTATGTACCTTGTGGCCTAAGAACACGTTTTATTTTTACAGATAAACTTTTGTATATCCCACTTCTCTTTTTTTTAAATTGTAACTGAGATTTACTTGTGCTTTATCACCAGCCTGTATTTTATATTCTCTTCCTAAGCTGTGATTGCAACAACAGGCACTGTTGCGTTGAAGTGGAAGGAAAAAGGGAAGAGTAATCATACTGTTATTTTGGAGTATCAATGACACTTGAAAAGCAATAGTTCATCCAGCCTCTCTTCACATGTGCTAGCCACACTTTGTTTTGTTGTTTTTGTTGAGGACACACGTCACATCCAGTAAGAGTAAGTTGAGCAACAGTTGGGATTTTTTTAAAACATGCTACGAAATGTATTTATTTATGATTGTATGATTCGTATTTGCTTACTTAAAAATAAATGAACTTTTTACATTGTAGTTGTATTGGTTAAGGTAATAGACATGTTTGTTGAAAACTAAATATCTATTTTTTTAGAACTTTAAAGACGTAGTATTAAAAAGAAAGCCATGTTTGACCTCCAAGCAAAATGTGAGTTGATGAGTTGGGAACTCTTTTTGGCAAGCAAGGGCAGCGATGAGATGCTCTTTGTAGTCGCCAGGTTTACACACAGCTCAGGTGGGATTTTAACCGTTTTATACAGAAACTCTCAGAATCCTTCATGTTTGTTGGCTGTTGCTTAGAAACTCGAAGATTCATGTCCCTGCACATGTTTTCTAATGGTTTGAGGTCTAGATACTGACTAGGCCACTCCATGACCATAGTATGCTTCTTCTTGAGCCACTCCTTTTTTTTTTGCCCTGCCAGTATGCTTTTGGGTGAAAGATCCATCCACGACCCATCTTTAGATTTCCTAAATTGTATAATTCCATTTTAACTGCAAATAACAGTCGTGTGCTAATTGGATGGAGCAAGAGTTAAAAATCTGCAAAGTTCCAAAACTGCCTCATCAAGAGATGTAGCAGGCAGTGACTGGATTGAAATATTACGGAAGACGATTAGGGCCAGGATTCTCACTGTAAAGTGAGAACTCTGACTTTAAAGTGAGAATTCTTACTTTTTTCTCAGAATTCTGACTGTAAAGTGAGAATTTTGACGTTATTCTCAGAATTCTGACTTTATTCTCAGAATTCTTACTTTAAAGTGAGAATTGTCAGAATTCTGACTTTATTCTCAGAATTCTGACTTTAAAGTGAGAATTTTGACTTTATCCTCAGAATTCTCACTTTATTCTCAGAATTCTTACATTAAAGTGAGAATTGTCAGAATTCTGACTTTATTCTCAGAATTCTGACTTTAAAGTGAGAATTTTGACTTTATCCTCAGAATTCTCACTTCTCAGAATTCTTACTTTAAAGTGAGAATTGTCAGAATTCTGACTTTATTCTCAGAATTCTGACTTTAAAGTGAGAATAATAATAGCACTCGTAATTCTGACTTTAAAGTGAGAATTCTGAGGATAAAGTCAAAATTCTTACTTTAAAGTCAGAATTCTGAGATTAAAGTCCGATTTCTGACTTTAAAGTCAGAATTCTGAGGATAAAGTCAAAATTCTTACTTTAAACTCAGAATTCTGAGATTAAAGTGAAAATTCTGACTTAAAAGTCAGAATTCTGAGAATAAAGTCAGAATCCTGCCAAACTTTTTTTTTCTCTCTTCACTGGCCCTAATACTTTTCCGTAAAATATAAAGGATGACAAATAAATAATACATTTAAAAACTACTTGAAAAGATTAATTACAGACGTCAGAAGATGGATGCAAGGCAGCTTTGGTTACTGTTGCTATGCACGACAAGCTTTCAACATAGAGCTTTGTCGCTTTGTCTAGTGGAAAAGGGGAACAAAATACCTGGACCTGTGTGAAAAGGTACTCGCACCCCTTGTTAAAATATGAATTAAATGTGACCAATCACATTTTTTGGAACACTATGTTCAGGAAAATTAAGTTGGCCATTTGATCTGAAAAAGCTGCAAGAAAATGCAAAGATCCAAAGAAATCCAATAAAAGAAGAGAAGGGAAAGGGTTACAAAATCCTTCCTCATGCTTTAGAGCAAATCATGGTGAGGGCCATTATCCACAAATTGAGACAACATGGAACAGTACGTCAAGAACACAGCGACGTCTCATCCAGCATCTAAAGAACTGCAGGTCTCCCTCACCTCAGTACATTACAGTACAGTGTTCATGACTCGACAAAAAGGTAGAGACTAAGCAAAAATGGCATCCATGGCGGAGTTCCAAGATAAAAAATAATGCTGAATAGAAATAATACTAGAAAAATAAAAGGCTCATCTTTTGGAAAAAAAAAAGCATCTGAATTGTTATGTAGGACTTTTGGGAGAACATTCTTTGGACAGACGAGGCAAAAGTTGAAGTTTTTCGCGGCTGTATTTGTAGTGTAAATCGAACAACATTTCAGAAAAAGGACATCATACCAACAGTCAAGTAATAAATGGTCCGGGGTTGCTTTGTTACTTCAGGACCTGTACGACTTGCTGTGAACCATGAAATTGTCTCCATCAATCCTGAGTCAAAATACTCAGTTTGTGATTTCAAGCGGCACCAGAATGAATGACTTTGAGGTGGTTGGCGGAAGATTTTGGAGTGTCAAGTTCCGTGCATGTGGCATGACCTTAAAAGACCATTCATGCTTGAACCCCCCCCCCCCCTATTGTTGCTGAAAAAAAGCAATGATTTTGTAACACCCCCCCCCCCCCCCCCCCAAAAAAAAAATCCCACCTCCATAGCCCAAGCATGCGATGATGACTTCCATTTTCCACATGATGACGTCAGTAGAGTGTCACTGAGTTATGCGCCGGACCTCCTCGTCATGACAACGAGCTTGAAATATTGAAGCAGTGTCCTATGAGAGCGAGAGGGGGGGCAACGTTGATTGAGAGCCTTTTTCGTTGCAGCATCTAATCACAGCATCTTTATATGTGCATTATAAAGGCATGGATATTGTCAGTGATCCAGTAGTTTAGAAAATCCGGTGCCATAGAGAGAGGCAGAGAGAGAGAGGGAGAGAGAGAGAGAGAGAGAGAGAGAGGGAGAGAGAGAGAGAGAGAGAGAGAGAGAGAGACCCCCCCACGCAAGCGCGTAAAAAAAAAAAAAAGGAGCTTGGAGCTTTTTTTGGTGGGGTGTCTATTTCACATATGAAGCCAGACTGATGTGAGTATTTTTTAAGGGGACCTGTCGCTATTCTGGATAATGATCGGATCAGAGAGGACACCCAGAACCCCGCGTTGACTGCCGTACAACGCGCAATTTTGACGCCATTGCATTGCGCGTCTATTTGTTTTTGTTTTTTTTGTTTGTTTTTTCCCACCCCCCTCCTGGTGCGAATCATTTCCCTCGTCTGAATTTCAACATTTAAAAAAAGTGCGATCTTTAAACATATCCGCGTGCTGTCTGAGCGGAATGAGAGGAGGTGGAGGAAGAGGAGGAGGAGGAGGAGGAAGAAGGGGCTGCTGTTCTTTTTGGGGGGTGGAAACGCCGGGCGGAACCCGGGAAGGTGTGCTGATGTGCGAATGCCTCCTGAGAAATAATCACGTCCGCGCAAGAAATGGCCTAGTTACGAACACCAGAGGATACTAAAAAGGACTTTAACTCGGTTCCGAGCGCTGTCATCCCCGGCAATGCGCCGCTGTTTTCTGAAGGTAAGTCATATGTTGAGCACCGTCAACCCCCCACGGTGAGACGTTTGCGGACTATCTTGGATGTTCATGTGTGCGCAATCCGCACTGCTCTGCTGGTGACTTGGCACATTGCGCACGTATAGTCCATCTTGACGCACTGTCACCGTTGGGGGCGTTGGGAATTTGAGCGCGAATCACTTTGTTGTCACATAGCGCCGATCGAGTCGTGTCTTTTCCCGTGGGGGAGCTCGGCTCGGCCTTGCCTGTTGATAAAGTGGCACATCTTAAGAATAGCCCCAGTCGCTGTCACTAAATGGCGATGCATGTTCTTTGGTTTTAATGCTTTACTACTCACGGTGCAGGTTTATTATCATTATGCTTTTAGCCCACGTATAGTGACAGCTCAGTTGTTTAATATGAATATCAATCATCTCAATCAGAACCTGTCAGACCTTATACTTGATGTTGATGTCCTCCCTGGTGGAACACATCATAAAGAGTGGAAACAGACACACAAAGCCAGTGTCCTACAAGATCCAGACAGGGAATTAAATGCACAGTCGCTGATGATCCAGGGAGGGCTCCATTAATATTCAGTGGTGGTTGGCCAGGGCTTGGTTAATGGTAGACAACAAGACCTCTGTTCTGACAGGTCATTGATGAAAATGGTATATATCAGATTTCAGAGGATAAAGTTGTTGTTTTCCCCTCCATTCATTTCATTTTGTCAACTTATTTTATGGGTCCAGATTCAGCACCTTAATGACTACACATTCTGTATACAGGATGACCAAGACTTAACCAATACAATTAGGATCTCCATGTTTTGAAACCAGCATTTTTTTCTACTTTAAACAGAGTCTATTTGGTCCCACTCTAAATAGAGCAAAATTTACACTTGAAAGAGAGTAAAAAAAAAAAAAAAAAAAAGTCACTCAAGGGTTGAGGAACAAAACCACAACTTCAGCCAATCTACTTACTCCCTGAGCTATGCAGCTTCTACTGTGTGTTAGTATATTGCTCGTCAGCTGGAATATTCATAACTCTTTTCGGATATAAGTAAACGGTAGGAGTGGCATAGCTCAGGTGGCCTCCCAAGCTGAAGGTCATGTGGTCATTCCTCAACCCTTGTGTAACTTTTTTTTTTATTATTAACTAGTAAGATTTTGTCAAAATCTCTCCTTGCGAAATGTACTTAGAATTTCTGAGTGAAACATATTTAATAGGTTTTTTTTTTTTACGGGATAGACAAATGATCTCTCACACACTAAAAATACGTTAAGTAAAAATTACTCCGAATATTTTACTCTCTTTCAAGTTTAAATTTTACTCTGTTTAGACTGTGACCAAATAGACTCTATATAGAGTAAAAATATACTTAAAATCCAGGTAATATTGTTAGAACAGTGTCCTTTCCCCATAAATGAATAAATGAATACACCATAGGGAGAAAAAGTACAGCATGATAACATGAAGCCATGTAACCCAAAATGACATTGATTTGGGTGATATGTGTGAAGTGTCTGCAAAAGACTTGTTTGTGATATGCCCTCTCCCACATAACAAATTCAGAGTTTCCTGTATTATTGATTGACTGTGATTATTTCCACAGACGAGAGAGCAACCTTGTCAGATGTCAGTATTTATTCCGTTCCCATGGCGATGTACTGTACAGTGTATTTAAACATACAAAACAAACCACTTAAACAACAAGACACCTACGTAAAAATTTCCATCAGCATGCTTGCTCCGTGCTGAATACTTTGTCCTGCACTTCTATTGATTGTAGAAGGCCATGAATTTTAAAAACAAGGCACAGATCATAGATTTGGTCGTAGATGAAATGGGCCCTTTATCGGCTCTCTGATGCTGCATTACTGTGTGGTTTAATGGAAATTTTCAATTTTAGGACCAATGAGCCTTGTTATGAGACAAAAATGTACCAGTATAAAAAAAAATATACTGTCTTAGCTGCTTGCACTGCTGGTTGTTATGCGCCGAATGTCCATAAACCACCTGCATTAAGCACTTGTCCATTCATTTACCTGTTTATTTGTTCAAATGGTTGAAGTATGAGAGGAAAAATGAAATGTTAAACTTGTAGCGTAGGGTTCTAAACAGGATGTCATAACCTAAGTTTTCCTAAATTATGAGAAAGTATGTAGTTTATGCATTTGGAGGTTGGAAATCCTTATCAACGCTAAACAGTATGATCTCAAAACATATGGCTAAGCACCACAATAATCTCACATTTGCTTTCTTTTGAGTCTTCTTTGACAATAAATTTTTACCAAGAAACCTTATGCTCTATAATTCCCACACATCATTTTCACAACAAATGTGTGAAAGTGATAGTGTTACCAATACACACAGATGAATGTGATTCTCACAACTACCACTAGTGGTAGACACGGGCTCTCTCTAGTGGTAGGTTAAAGAATCACTAAATCAATTACAAATAAATGTTACATCATCTAAAACAGTTTTTAAATATTTAATTACAAATTTTATTTTACTAATGTACAATACATTTTAATTAACAAATTATATTTATTAAAAATTCTAAAATGTTATTTACAATAGGTAAAAAAACTGTTTTCTGAATTGGCCATGTGATGTCATTTTCAGTCGACCGCAAGTAACAAAATGGCCGCCCCCTGAGATGGATAAAAACGAGCAGATTTAGCTGCTTAATTCATATTCAGAATGCCGTGTTTAGACTAGTGAGGGCGCATAACACATTACTGTAAAGAACATTTTTCACTTGACTTCCCTTTTAAAAGTGCAGTTTTAATAGCCAAAATGCGCATAAAGTTGCCGTGGCTTATAAAAGTGAACATACTTTTCAAGAGTAAAAGCGCTGCATCATTTTTGATGAAAAATTACTGTAAACGTTACTTTAAATATTGGTCATAACATTTGTACTTGGAGAGGTAAGTATTTTTTGAGATGATGTTTGGTGTCAAAAGTTTTGAGAACCACTGGTTTAAATTATTTTGATTATTTTTAGTGCTTCGCCATATTGTTAAGTGACATCAGGTAACTACATCAACTAGTGGCACTACACTATATTTAAATGATATTTTTGTTTTTTAGCAACATTCCCATAAAGTTATATTTGCCTTCAGGTATACTGGGAAGTTGAAAATTTACACAGACCTTATTTAAGAAAATACTTTGTTACACTCAAAGTCAGAGTTCCTGCTTGCTAACTTGCTAATGCTAATTATACATTTCCTATTAAATATTTCTTATTTATATAAATTCCCGCTGGTATGTCATAATTTATTACACATTTTATGATGCAAGACTGTGCAGGATTTTCTTCAGAATTTTTTGTCTTTGGCTAGCTTTTCTGTTTTGATCGCGTTTTTTATTTTTTTGACAGTGCTTAGTTTAACTACAGTAACAGTGGGGGAGATCCAGGTGATAGTGACAACAATGAGGGTTTCTGTGAATTCTCTTAGAAGGTTGCACGCATATTTGTTCCTGTCTTGTCTAGTATTCTAATAGAGCAACTGAGAGATGGCATGTTGTCTATTTGTATGATAGTAATCCTGTTTTTATATGCGCTTCTGTATCCACCCCCTCCCATCATCTCTGAAGTAAATGTCACATCACGATGAGTTGTGGGCCAGTCACTCAATGGCATGACGCTAGGATACTGTATATCAAGAATTGAGGAAGTGTCCTCATATGACTGCCCGTTGGGATGTCAAGAACATTCTTGAAAATAGTATGCTCCTATTGTGTTTACTCAATTATCAATGAATGCAAAATAAGTTCATTTGTCTCGCTCGTAGATGTCGATGATGCATCATCTCCCCGTGGGAACAGTCTGCCAGCTACTGTATGCTACATGATCTTTTTAAAAGCAAAATATGCTGAGTTAATAGCGCGCACTCTGTCATGGGGATTTTGGAAATGTACATTTGTGTGAGACAAAGAAAATAGAGGAGGTTAGAATGACCCAGCTGTCAGTCAAGTAATGACCAAGGAGAAGAAAAAGTAGGAGAACTTGACCTGACCTCTCATCTGCGAGCAAAGTGACGCTGGAGGAACACAGGTGCAAACGCCATGGTAACCATGTTGCGTAACCTGTTGTGAATAATATCACAAAACAAGCATCCATGAGATGAGCCAGAATAAGTCATGCCTTGGGAAGAATATTGCACGAAAACGCCTACGAAACAAAACAAAAATCAAGCTTTGCGCTCAAATTATCAGACGTGATTCATTCAGCAGATGTTTTTTTGATTCGGTGATTGATTGATCTATTTCGATAAAAGCAGATGTAGCCTGTAGTTAGGTAAACTATGTAGCACTGAACAATACTTTTTTTTTTTTTTTTTACGAAGACAGACAAATCATTGTGACTCATTATACAATGTAAAATATTTGAGTAAAATTTAAATTGGTCAAATAATGAACTGAGTTCATATGCCAGTCACTAATACTTACACTACTCTGCATTAAATATAAAGTAATAGTAGAGAGGAAGAAATGAAATACACAGTGCCATTTGCTGGATCTGGTGGGACAATGCAAAACATAATTTCTTCTGATAGTCTGTTTGGTGTGTCACTCATAATTCATCATTAAATAGAAAAGTAAAGTAGACTGGATTTTTTTCAGTGAGTTTTGGACACAGACAAAAATGTACAACTACATGATATATTTATAAACAGTATGGATCAAAAAATGGGATAAAATAATTTTATTCAGACAGAAATAAGAAAAGATGTGCATTTTCCCCGTGTTTTATTTCAATTATTTTTATTATTATTATTATATTTTTTTTAGATTAATCTTGTTTACGGTAATTATTTTAACAATTAGACTACAAATTAGCTGAACTCAATTTTGCCTCAATTGCTTCAAGACATGATTAGTCACAATCAATTCCACATTCTCATTTCTATGTGATAAATTAATCAATTGATGCTTATGCCCGTCGGGGCCCAATACACACACATGATTGATTATTTTTGAATATTTTAATTGTCATTCAGGGAGTGTGAATCATTATGAATTAAACCATTTCAAATACATATTTAATTGTAGTCTGTACCATTGTGCTATGTAGTATAATAGTTTGCCTTAATTGTGTGTTCTTATGTTGATTGTACAGCAAGCGCTCCAAATGAATCTCGTCTCCCTTGTTGTGCAAATGCGGTAGATGAGTGTGTGGGAAATGTAAAGCTAGATCACATTGACGCCGAGCCACCTGAAAGTGGTGTAACCACACCATAATTGAAGTGAAACACATGGTCCCATATCTTGTTAAAAAATAAAGAAATATTCCTCTCACAGACAACCGGGCACTTTTACAATATTACCTCTGATCTGCTTAGCAAAATCAATTTCTTCTAATTAGGGGTGAAATGTGTTATAGATGATTATATTAGAGAGGCAGCGTGGGATTTGCTGAGTGTAATTCGGGGCCTTGAATGATTGGTGCGTCAGCTACAGTATAAAGACGGAATCAGTTGCAGTATAGCGAAGGCAACTCAGCAAATGCAATTAGTGCAATTGTTAAGACAGATGATTTTAAAAGAGCTTACAAACAAAGTCATGAAAACTATAATAAGAAAAATAAAGGTAGCAACAGGTTTGTGACTGTGAGAGGTATTGCAGCAATTGGTTTATGTTTTTCTATCAAACTGCTACAGTTAGTTTTCAAGAAATAATCCATTATTTGTACAAATCCCGCAAATTTGGCTTTTTCATGCTAAGCATATGTTGACAAAACACACACAATATCTTAACCAACGGTAAATTATTTTGAAATGTAGTCATATTTGAGCATAATGTACAGAGTATGCATACATGCAATTCTATTGATTCCTGATAGTATTAAGAGAGTTTTTTTTTTTCCCCCCATACATTTCCGGCATTGTTTTTGTTTTCAAAGGAGAATTTTAACCGACTAATTACTGCCAGATGTGGATTCATGAGAATGTTACAGTCATTCATGTATGATGGAACACAGTGTTATTGTTTGTTTTTTTTGGGTCAGAACAACAGTTCTATATATTTTAAACGATATTTCACGCATTGTAGCGTTGATGACTCAGGTGGAAGTTCAAATTAGTCTTTTTGGATTGCCTGATCCAAGATGCTTGGCTTCTTTTACATTATTAATATACTGTATGTTTTTAAAGCTATGGCACCCAAAGCCTTATTAAAATATCATGCCATCTTATTCAACTCCCCTCAGAGTGGAAGCTCACTCTTGCCACATTTTGGTATACAAATCATCTAAGCAGAATACATCACACGAGTCTTAGTGCTCTACTTCTACGAACTCATCAGCAATGCAGCAAGCTCATCCCATCTTTCAAGGTATGCACTCAGTTCAACATGACAGGCCTTTTAAGGCGACATTTAAATTTCAGCAGCTGCTTGTTTGTGTGTGCGGCTGCTGGAACAGTGTTGCAAAATAAGATGCATCGTCGGAAATGTAATGTCGGTCATAAGTGCTTCGGTATGACACAGTCAAGCTGGTTCATGCTTGTGACTGGCATCTTCTTGGTAATAAAAAGAAAAGCTATCTGCTTCCAATCGTCTTACATGTGTTCCAAAGTATTGGGCGCGTGCTGGGTTTGGTGATTTTTGGGGTTAGTGTGATTTAGAGTGAATATATCAGTAATTATATTAGCGCTTATAATATTATGTTGCTGTGCAAAATTTGTCAGAATACAGGGTTCCAAATCATTATGTACAACAGTTAAAAAAAAATCTGAAAATCTTATCATAATGCTGCCATTAAGAGATCATTTCAAAAAGCAAAAATCAAAAGCTCAAGGCCGATCAAGTTACATAAAAAAAAAGCAGTGTCTATGATATCACTTTAACTCATTCACTGCCATTGACAGCAATAGACGTCAAAAATTAATTTGAACTGAATTTGTTTAACATTTGTTTCCATTTTTGTTAACAAGAGTATGAAAGCCTAGAATTTTTTTTGGTACATTTAGAACAGATATAAAATTTGTGATTAATCCTGAGTTAACTAGTGAAGTCATGCGATTAAGTACGATTGCAAATTTTAATCACCTGATGCCCCTCATTTTTTATAATCTTTTCTTTAATATATATATATTTTTAATAATCTTTTATTTTTTAATTTTTTTTAAAGAAACGATTATTAAAAATATTTTTAATCGTAATTAATCGCATGACTTCACTAGTTAACTCACGATTAATCACAAATTTTATATCTGTTCTAATACAATAAAAAATATATTCTTGGTATTCATACTCTTTTTAACAAAAGTGGGGAAAATGTTAAACTAATAGAAATAGTTCCTCCCGGCTCCCAGAGTTGCTAATTGGATATACACGGCTGTTCTCATGGATCAGTTGTGGCCAAACTATGGCTCGCGGGCCATTTGTGGCTCACCGTCCATTCTTCAGAGGCCCACGCAGGACTTGATTTGAGGTTTTCTGCTCACCAGTCACTGTGGCTTATGGTTTCTTAGAATTATTAGCCACTCTGTATTTTCACTAGCCACAGTTTTGTTGTTGGATAATAGAATTGATGTGCAAATGTGCTGCACACTCGCTAAAACAGGTTGAGATAAAGCTAAAAGATAACTCTTTGACTGCCAAAAACGTTAAATAACGTTTAGTAAAATCCTATGGAATGCCAAAGACGTTAAAAGACGTTTTTTTTTTTTTTTTTAACTGAGGTGAAACTAACCATTTTCTATTGTTGATTACTGAAAAACGGAATAAGGTAGAAACAAACTTTTTTTTCTGATGAAAGATGAGAGTCCAATCTTTCATTTGGTAGTATGTGTGTTTCCATAGTCCAAACACATAATTTTCTGTGGACCTTGAAAGATCAGTCAAAAATGCTTAAATCGGTTGGCACCCACGGCATCCCTTTTCTGAAAACGTCTGGCAGTCAAAGAGTTAATAGGAAAAACAGTGTCAATAATTGCATATACTAGTCAATGCAACTTCCTGTCAGATGACCGTACACGTATCTGATCAACAATGAGCTAACTGCTTAGCATCTTTTAGCCCATCATTTGGTGCATCCACAGTAATATGTAAGAATTCATTCTCCACTTTGAGAAATGTGTTGGTTTTTTTTGCTCCATAAAATCAAAAGCCCATTTGCCATTTAGAGATGTCCATCATTTTGGGACATGGTGGCCATCTGCCAACCATCCAGAACTCCATCCGTCTGAAACATAAAAAAAAAATCGACATGCATTTCCGAGCCCACTGCAATCATTTCTCCTTATGAGATTGGTCGTAGGTGGCCGAAATGTAACATTTAAGCCTTTTGGTGGATCCTGAATCGAGAGGTTCTTCTTCAAGTACCTGCTTGCTGTTCATTAGCAGCTTTGAAACATTTGCTCTCTTAATACGATGCATTTGCCTCGCAGAAACATTCCTTAATACACCTTTATAGGAACAAACCTGTTTGCGCTCTCACACAAATTATTTAACGGTGCAATGATTACCTCGAAATGTCCAGTGTTTAAATTCCTTTTGCAAGGCATTGGGCTATTTCTGTGCTTTTTCATGAGAAAGAGCCTCATGCATAAAAAATGTTACTTTATAAATAATGTGAACGTCCACCGGGGAAACTCATTATCAAGGCTGTGATTTCTATCAGTGACCTAAACAGACACGAGAAACAACATATGCAACAACAACAAAAATGATACAATTGTGTTTATTTCAATTAAATCCTTTATTATGTAATTATTTAATAACAGGAAAAATGAGGAGCTTTAGGACAGTAATTAATTGTTAAAGTGCAACTACCGCACAGACTATACAGATAAAATGCCCCCTCAGTCGAAGATGCAGTTTTAATTATGATTTGTTTTATTTATCTTGTTATTACAACACAAAATCAATAAATCATAGCCCGATGTTGTTGATCATTGTTAAATAAATAACAGGGCCAGAACACAATAATTGAATTTCCCATTACTGTCAGGGATGAAAACATTTTATTAGGGTTCAGAAAGCATTGCAGACTTCACTTGTTATGCTGCACTCATTGTCACAGCACAGTTATAACTACAAGAAAAAATAATTGCATTGAAAGAAAAAAAAAACAGTAAATAAGTGCTCAATGCACGCCATATCTGCAGATGTGCTCATTTGCATTTGCAGGCTTAGTAAACACGGGACCACTACATTGTGCGTGCCTCTTTCTTCCCAATTAAAGTTGGCGTTTCATTGGTCTGAGCGCAATGTTT